>NW_013524646.1:0-27670 GCF_000250985.1 Nematocida parisii ERTm1 | reverse complement strand
GACACTACCAATACAGGAGGCAGTATACGTAAATTTATAGATAAAATATCGAATATAATAACCCGAAAAAACAATTAAAATGAATAATCCAAGCTCGGCAATGGTACTTGTCGTATCCCGTGGGTGGTGACTGCAAAGTTTCTGTGCAATACTCCACTATGTTCCTGGAACGGCAAAGCTTGTAATTGATATTAATTGATTGCTTCTTTATTGGTATGCTTCCTGACATGTTTTTTTTAATCCGACCCCGTATAAAAAAATAAATTAATTTATCCTAATTTGTTCGGATACGACAGAACTGATAATACTAATAATTATACAACGAAAAATTTAAAATAATAAATGATATGATGACTGAACAAACTAACTGCAATAAAAGCAAAAAAATCTAAAGTAAAATAAATTAATTCAGAATTTAAAGTAATTTTAACTACTTTATTAAAAAACAAAATCAGAATTAGTTAATAAGACTACAGAAATACTCGCTGCTTCTTCACTGTCTAATAACTCTAAAGAATCACGCAAGTTCTCCAAATATAAAGTACTCAATTCTTTCATATCCCGAATATAACTCGAATTTCAATACAGTTCTTTTGTACTAGTTTTATTAATAGAAATTAATAACCCGAGATTCTCTTTCTCTGCAGTTCATAAAAAACTTTAAAATAAACTAATAAGAACAGTAAACGCAAGAAAAACATACCATCTGAATCTGATCTCTTTTTCTACACTGCTATAAAGTGATTTTGATGAAATTTCTCAATGGTTTCTAATGCCGCCATAAACACTGATTGCACTAAGTGGTTTGTTTACAGAATAAAAGTTGAAATTTGGGTTATATTTTCATTCTATCTTTAATAATTTTCTTTCATTGTACATGATTAACAGTACATAACCTTGAAATGTCCTGAAACTTTATGAGTATTTGAAAATAGCACACGGTTATTATATGAGCATGCGCACTTCCAGTGCCTAAAAATGAATAAATACCTGAAAAATCTTAAAAAAATATTTTGTTGCTGATGAAGCTTCTCTATGCAGTAAAGATGTTATTTATGATCGATACAATGAGTGCAAGGATTGAACTGGATGAGATAAAGGCAATAGAAGAGATAGTGTTTGACAAAGAAAAAGACCCGATGATTAACCCCCACGGGCCAATAAGTCCACTGAGGGGATATATTCTGTATAAGGGCGGGTATATGTACAACAAGCGACTATATGCGCCTGAAATAGACACAATATGTACTTTAAAAAAAACAAGCAAACTAACAGATTATAAAGATCCCATCTATGAATATATTAAAAAACCAGCAAATGACATAGCATACGCAGACATATCTATAGACAAAGCAAGAAACAACTATCTTGTTAGGTTTCATACGCAGTTAATCAAAATGTTTCCTTGTGCAGACGGGTCACTCTCTATTATAGCAGGACGGCCGGATGCTATTACATCGTTTTTAACAAAGAAAGAAGTTCTGCCAGAGAGTATGTACATACTGGCTGCTCTTTTTCTTATGTCAGAGCAGGTCGACATCCCAATTATAGCGGAGGTGAAAGAAGAAGGACAGGAGAGACTGGTTCTAAAGAGTATGGATAAGAATCACACATATGTTGACCAGAGCTTAGTTTTATATGAAGACAGTAAACAGTTAAAAGATGAAGAGAAGAACTATCACACTGAGACAGTGGGAGTTATTTCTTTCTTAAGAAGCTATATAGGGGATCGACTTATGCACCCTAGCACGAAGAATGCATTCATAGAGCCAACTAACTATGAACAGTTTATGACGGGAGAATTTTTGAATACTCCTCAGTTCCTTATCCAGTCGTATATATTCGAGTTTATTGACACCCCAAAGAAGTACATTGAGTTTGTAGAGGCTGTATACACTCTCTTGACCGACCAGATTGAGCATGCAGAATTGAGCACAGACAAACACCCAGACAGCCCTTCAATCTGTGAAATGCCAACAAACAAGAACTTAACTCTTTATAAAGTGAAAACTAGCAAGAAAGTGCTTAAAAAGGCGTTTGATCGGTGCTTCGTAGAGAAGCCAGTGGGAATGGCCCGATTGGAACTGAACGCTCCTATATACAAACTGAAAGAATGGATTGACAGATTTAGAACATTCCCTTTTAATGACTCAACACAGCTGCCTGCGTACACCAGAGTACATATATATAAAAGAAAAGACAATGAGTTTGAAAAAGAAGAAACTAAAAAGTACTCTAACTGTGTGGAGACGGCTTTACTGGGTATACTGTGTGCTTTAGCATATAATCCAGTAGAAAACATTTACACTACAGACCATATACCAACTGCATCTGCCGACCTACAAGAATTCTTTAAAAGTTATAACACTCCTTCAGAAACAACAGACCAGAAGATACACCAAGAGTGGTGTAGGGTTGTAGCTGATCTTGGAAAAGACTGTATTGTGTATAAGACAGAAAACAATGAAATTGTAAGTGGGCTCGTAAACATTCTCTATGTTTTGTCTGAGATAACAGGAAATATTCCAAAAGTAGTAGAAATAGTACAGTTCATAGAAAGTATGTGCGCCAATGAATGCTTAGACAATGTTAGTGCAATACAAGAGAAGATATCTGAAATGTTCAAGCTTCTATCTAAGAACCCAGAAGTATGGATTATTTGCGATTCACTTAAGATCGACAAAAGATCAACCAAGCAAACAGATATATTTGGTAAGATAACAGTATATTACAGCTACAAAAACACAGAAAATGGAATGTTTGTGGACATTCGCCCAGGGCACGCGGTACTTAGGATAGTGGCAGAGAATGGTTTCAACACAGAGTTAATCCGAAGCAAGCTTAAGAAAATTGAGCAAGTATACAGCACCCTACCAAACTACATGGGATACATCATAAAACAGTATGCCAGTATTGAATTAGCTAAAATAGATCATATAGAGGATGAATTTGGATATATTCCCAAGAAACAGATTAGAAAGTCTCTGATCGGTGAAATTTCCAATGTGCAGAAGCTATTTCTACTTGGAAGGATATATTCATTGGAGTGCAAGGCGTTTATCATCTGGTCGTTCTTTTCCTCGACTACTGGCCACATCATGCCTCTAACCAACCCAATGGTTCGATTCACAAAAAATATTATAGGAAGCACTTCGCTAGATGATGCAGCTACAAGACAGGCGATCTTTAGTGCAAGTGTATTTAATCCTAGAGCAGAAGAATATTACCCCACGATTGAATATACGACACAGGACTATATTAAGCATGACTTTGACTCTGAAATAGTCTTATATCTATTAAAGGGCATATTCACATGGGCGAAATATAGTGAAGACGTTCTGATTGAGTGCTTTGTGAACATGCTCAACTCTATTTCCTATGCTAATAGATTCTCCTCGTTTCTTAAAAGATATCAGATATATAAAATTATACTGGAATTTGTAAAAACAGAAAAGGATTTATTAGCTCGGATGGCCTGGATTATGGACTCTGTAGAAAAAGCATCTTTAGAAAACCATGAAAAAAAGCATGTTAATGATATCTACATCCATTGGTTTATTTATAGTTTTGACGAGCATAGAGTAGATTTAAATATTATTATGAAGATCTATGACAGAATAGATTATAATAATTTTATGCCCAATTATAAATTGTGCATTAACTCGGGAAACTCTTATTCTAGAATTCTCACTTTCTTAAATGAGAAAAAGAACAACTTCTGTAATGAGAATAACCCACAAAGTATTAAAAAGTATGAAAGAATTAAGAGTATGGTAGAAGTTGCAGTAGAAAACAGATCGCGTAGAAGCAATTCTACTGAATAGTTACACAATACATAGAAATCTAATAAAAATGTACCAATCTAATGAATCAAACAAAATTTATGCGTATTTCGGGTTATATAGATACATCCTGTATAACTTAGTAGAATTCTATTTTTATTTTAAAGTGCCTTTTATATAAGGCCTACTCAGAGAATTTCAATAAATTTATTTTTAGTAGGCTTTCTTATAAAAACACTTTAAAAATACTAGAAAACACACAAAAACAACAGAAAAAGATTAACATCAAACTAAACAAAATATATAAACACTGTGCTATATATAGAGATTATAGATTGATAAATACAAAGACACACATGCAACAGATTTATTTTTCTGTTGCGCACTTTAAATGTGCAGTCATACTCTACGGTGTCTTAGACACAGCAGGACTTCTCTATATTTAGAACAAATACAATAATAATTCACATAGGAGAATGTGTATATTCACTATTGGACGAATTTTCGGTTGCACTTTCAGAGATGTCTTCCTCCCTAGAGATAGTTAAAAGAGAAGGCTTCTTTTCACTTGGCGGCAAGGTATCTGCGTTGTTTCTCTTATTATATGTGACAATTATTTTTTCATTAACTTCTGTCATGTCGATGGAAATAGACTGTACTAAATGCTTGGTTTTCTCCAAAGCATCCAGCCTTTCTCTGTTTACTGTCCAGACCCTCTTTCTGTTCCCATCTACATCAAAAAAGGTCATACTTATGAAATATGGGCTGCTTCTTAAAAGTATATAATAGTGTTTTTTTTTCTCAAGTTTTTTTCCGTACTTTTTCTTAAGTGCACTATAGAGAAGACTAAAGGGCACAGGCTCCTTTTCATTTAAAATAACCTTAGCCAGGTCCTGTACTTGGTGCGTGTATACAGAAGAAGGCGCTGAGAGATAAAGAACAAAGTCAAAGTCTAACAGCACTCGCATGTTCTGTTGGTCTAGAAGCTCTTCGTTTACTATCCAGGTGGATATATCCTCAGAATAAACTGCAGTGAATCTTTTTGTGCCAGTCTCAGACACAATGCTGATTTCTAGAAACAGAGATCGAATGGGAATTGAAATTACATGGCTAAAAAGAGATCCAAAGGCATGCATGCGTATTAAATGAATGAAATATAAATAAAATGTAGTGTACATCAATAAGATATGGTTTAGAATACAGCCAATATAGTAGAGGGGCAGTGTAAATGGGCATATGTTGCCCTTTAAGCACAGAAAAACACAAGAGTGTAAGTTAAGTGAAGATAATATGTAGAAACAGAGATAGCAAATATAGACTGGCAGTATATTACTATAGCTAGTTTTAGTTGGCCATGCTCATTTCTTTGTATAGTAATTTTGAGCTATACTATTTCAGAGTATAGAAGGCATAAAAGTGTTTGGTAGCAAATAATATTAGATAGGTGGCATTTTATTACTAATTAGTAGTTTAAATAGAAGAAAAAAGATACAGCGAATATGCCCAAAACGTATGCGTATATATACAATTATTTCAGAACGCACAGTATTATTTAAGCCAGAGTAATAAGTAATTTACAAAAAAGTAGTCTTTATTTTGTATAATCCACAAGTTTCTCTATATACGCATTATGCAGAGTTTAAGCAACAAATAGTCTAAAATTACTAGATATACCAGAATTTAAGTGTAAATCAAATGAAAACTAAATTGCAGCAGATGAGCAGATATAACCCGAATTTAACTAGAAAATATTTTAAAGCCAATTTTTAATTTATTTGTTTATAGCAGAATTTATTTTCAATTAAGATGTATTAAATTATATACACCAATTTGTATAAATTGTGCAAAACAACAACAAACAACCTATTTTCACATAAAGTATGTACCTCTGGCTATTTAATGCACACTCAGTATAGATAAGCCTACTAGATAACTTGTTGAGATACTATAAGCCGCGTCTATTCAAACAATATGGAGTTTAGAGAAGCTAGTAAAGTGTTATCTACACTTGAATACACACACAAATAATCTCTTATATTTAACTGATTTTTAAACTAGAATATATTCTTATTTGTATTTACTTATTGTAAGACATAATATATCACAATTTACCACATTTAAAGAACAGGTGTTCTAAAAAGAGTAAACATATGGCATGGTCAAAGAAAAAGATGCTCACAGTGGCTGGTTTAGTGGCTGCAGGAGGTATTGGTGCTATAACAATAGGCTCAAAAATAGGGATGTTTAGCAAAGAAAAAAAGTCAGAGAAAAAATATGTGGCCCCTTCAAAGCCTGCAGTAAAGACAAATGATAGCGCCACTTTATTGCCCTCAAATCATGCAGAAGAAAAGCAGCCGATTGAATCGAGGGAGTCGGCTAGTAATGAATCGTGGATGGTTAGCACAGAAGAGGAAAATGTAGGATACTATTCAGGCAGTGGTGACAGAACATTTGACGGTGCAAGGGCAACAGAGAAATGTCCGAAATATCTTGTAGAACCATATATATTTAATTTAGACCAAGAAGTGTATAATAACTCGAAAAATAAACAATTGGGATTTATAATAGATAAGGGCGCACTAGAGAATATCTTCCAAAATGAAAAAAGAACAAACAAACGAGCAGCCGAGATGCTTCTTAGAAAAAAAATAAGAAAACTAAATCGGTTGAAAAAAATAAAAACGCGTAATAAAAATTTCAGAAAAGCTTCTGCAGTAAAGAAAAGTCATAAGTTAAATAAAACAAATAATAATAGTACAACAATTGCAAATCCTCTTATTTTAAGGAATAATGAAAAGGATACTGATGTAAAAAAGGTAGAAGAGCTTGATTCAAATGAAGAGTACAGCAGCAAGCAATCATCTTCTGAAAAAAGCCACGAAAGCAAACAAGAAAGAGCCAAAGAGGACGTTCAACTAGAGACAGAGAATCAAGTAGATTCTGAGATTAGAGAAAAAGTTAAGACTGATTGGGGCTTAAAGTTGCGTGGTTATAATGTTTTAAAATGGTTTAATTTTATTATTAAGTATGCAAAATTTAAACAATCAACTGCAATAAATCCATTACATAACCACCATTTAAATTCTAGTGTAAAAGACTGCTTTGCTGTAGAGGAAGAGTCAAAAAATAAACACGAAAGTAGTACCAATGATTTGTATAGTGATAAAAACCAAGAGAATAGATTTGAAATTCATCATAAAAATAAAATAAAAAAAGATTTTATAAATAACTCGAATAACCCGAATAATTGCAAAAATGATTATTCAAATAGTGAAGACAGTGAGAATTCGAGCGCATCGTCATCAATCCTACCTATAAGTAATAGTGAAGAAAGAAAATTTAAATATATTCAAGAAGTTAATGAATTGATTTCTAATAGATATGGCGTACAAACAGATTCTAGATCACAGGAAAATACTTTGGATAAAGATCTAATGGGTTCAAATTATGGATGGGATGAGTATTGGCCACTTTACGAGGAAAACGATTACAATTTTAATATAGAAGATTTTGATTTGGCGAATGGATATAATTCTACTACACAGAAAAAAATACTTAATTTAAGCCAAAACACACAAAGCCAGAATTTAATAGATATGAATAATAATAATGACATATTTTATTCAGAAACAGAGGCAGATTATGAACAATGTGAATTATCAGAAAAAAAAGATTAAGCAGCCTAAGCAATAGTGATACAGATGATTTAAGTAGCGAGACTTTAGAATGTTTGCTAAAAAAGAGCTTGACACCTATGAATGAAGAGTATTATAAATTTTACTTTGAGAAAAAGAAACCTAAAAAACCAGAAAAATCAGATAATACTACAGAAGAAATTAAAGAACAAGAGAACTTAGGTAATACTACAGAAGAAATTAAAAAATCAGAGAACTTAGGTAATACTACAGAAGAAATTAAAAAATCAGAGAACTTAGGTAATACTACAGAAGAAATTAAAAAATCAGAGAACTTAGACGACAACTCAAACAATAGCAATTTAAAAGAAATTCAATAAAAATATATTCTAGTTTAAATGTCTCGGACAAGTCAAATTAATTAGTGCCTCGTTGAAAATACTGCTATAAAACGCAAACACAGAGTATTCTGCATTTGTCATATTTTAAAATTCGGCTTCTTGGGGGGAAGTTACCTAAACACGCATGGAGGACTCTGTTCCGGGGCTATCCCGAGACTAAGGCCCAGTGCGTAGACCGTAGCGTGAGTACTACTCGCGCGGTGGCACGTTATCTCAGTGCCATCATCCCATTGAGGAGTGACCGTATAAAGTCCTACTTTATAAGCCACGTTCCTCCACCCCTAGCAGTCAAAGACATTAACTTATTACGGCCGCCCTAGGGGCACAAGGAACGGCTTAGAGAGAATAGGAAGAGAGTGTGTGGCGCTCGACGGCCATCCGTTCGAGGCCCCTCGAAACTTATATCAATAAACTGTTTTAAGTTAAAAAAAAATTCGGCCCATTTAATGCATATAATTCATGCAATCCAATGAAAAATTACATGTGAGAGAATGCGTATACACTAGAAACAATTTGCAAAAATAACTATATGGAAATAAACAAAAATTATCTATATGTATAGCGTGAAATTTATATTATAATAGTGCAGTATTGGTCATTTCTATACAGGCACATACATATATTCAGCTAGGTTTAATTATTTTAAAGGATATGAAATAAATAATAGGTATAAATACAAGAAGGAAAAGAGAAAATTAGTAAAAATGTAAAATATATCCTAGACACACTTACGTATAGGAAATATAATGATGATTTTTTAGAAAGGAAGAATTTTTATGAAAGATTGTATATTTAGACTAATATACGCACAAAATATTCTGTATATTTTCAGAGAATATATTAATAAGAATTTTGAATTATATAATATGGAAAGAGTCAGTATAGAATATGAGCTACAAGAATATACATAGAGTAACAAAATTATGTGGGTGCATTTAGAAAGAATGTTTTTAAAATCTACTTAATTATATTACATGTGCTAGAATAAAATTTAACTTTAAAGACATCTAATGTTATGCGTACATGCGAGATAAATTAATTTATTCTCTTAGAAGGTATAACTTAACTATGTTAGAACATTCTATTGTAATGCATGAATATAAATTAATTACTTAACTCGTAATAATCCTATTATGCTAGCCTTAGCATACAACAAATTATATAAACACAAGCTATTTCTGATATTAGAACAGAGTATAATTAACAATGGAACTATACAATTCATCTATTTAAAGAAGAAAAACAAAGATACTAAAGTGCATTGCATTAATAAATAGAAGAATTTGCATTAGTAGTCATTATGCTGCATATAGACTAATTACCAATGTTTATATTAAATTTTTATTTGGAGCAGGCTTTGTTGTAATAAAGGCAGAGTTTATTTATATAATCCGAAAATTAATTTTTAATTAAAAATTAAGCCAATATTTAATGTAAAGCACCCTTTAAATAGATTTAGGCACAAGAGTGGCATGGGAGTAAATTAGAAGAAAAATATGATAAAACAGGAGAGTAAGTGTGTCTCTAGTTGTTTTATGATTGGTTATACAACTGAAAGTGTCTGTCAAATATTTTCATTTTGCTAAATTTTATTTGTAATAAGTTTATAGATTTATTTAAAAGAAGCTTAAAAATAGGCTACTTCAAGCTGTGTGCAGGGCATTTATATTTATTTTATGAAAACACAATACTTCGGGCCTATAATGCGATTTTTTCGGGATTTAAGTTATTTTAAAGTATACTTTCATCAGTAAGATTATTCTTCTTTTTAATTAAGCCACATGAGGAAAAATCATTGGTGTAGTTTTTGTAAAAATTAATTCACTTTAAAAGTATAAATAATTATTTTTTTTACACGAGTAATTAAATATGGAAAGAACACCAAGAGAAAAAGGACTCTCTGTTCAACAAGCCATATTCCCCATGGTTGGATCAATTCTTGGGTCGGGTATCTTAACACTGCCCAGAGCAGTAGAGTTTTCTGGGTATATGATATCTGGGCCCATTCTTGCATTTATCTCATCAGTCTGTGCATTTACTCTTTTCCAGCTGGTTCATTGCGCTAAAAATTTAGAAAGCAGTGACCCATCGTATTTTAAAGTGTGCCAAAATGCATTTTCTGTGCTTGGGTATGTGGCAGAGGGCAGTATAGGTGCGCAGGGCTTTGGAGCAATGTTTGTATACTTCCTGATTCTTAAAGAGTGGATATCTACAATGATTGGCATTGAGAGCAAAATAAATACATTAGCATACAATGTGCTATTTAGCATAGGACTTATTCTTTTGCCAACATTCCTAGGAATGCAAAAGGACTTGAAAAAGCTTGGATTTATCTCCATTCTATCAACTATTTCAGTTCTGTTTCTTTCGATTATTGTTATGATTTCGGGAGTGCTTGCGCTCATCCTTCCGTCAAATGGCCATAAAATGGACGTGCTTAAAAAGGCAACAGGCAGCCCATCTAGTATTTTTGATGCACTTTCTTGCTATATATTCGGGCTGGGATGCCAGCAGAATATGGTGAGGGTGTTTTCTCTTCTGGATAAGCCAACAAAGGCCAATGGGGCCAAAGTAGGAAGCATTGCTATTCTAGTTGCATCTATTGCATACTTCTTAGTAGCAAATGGAGGATACTTTGCAGGAGGTAACAACCAGGACAAGTCTATTCTGGACATACTTGTGGACACTGAAAGATACTTCTACAAAGCGATCATGAGTAACTTTGGTCCAACTTTGGGCAAGTGGTACTTCCATCTGGTGAACCTTGCAAAGCTTGCCATGAGTATAGTTTTGCTTGGGGCATACCCACTGCAGATGCACCCAACAAGGGATTCTATAATATCCTTTATTAACATAGGGTTTAAAGAGAAGGTGGATAAAAACAAAAGAGTTACTGAACTGGCTATTTCATGCCTTATTTCTGCTGTAATATTCCTTCTTTCTCTAAAAAAGTTTAAATACACCTTTGTAATGAACTTAATTGCAAACACTGCTAGTTGCTACATTATGTTTTCCCTCCCAAGCATTTCATATATTCTATCAAATAAGAAGAAATTGCCATTTACTTTGATTTCCTATGGTATTTTAGTAGGAAGTATTTTATTTTCTTTCATCGGTACGAAAAATCTATTAACGGACGGATAATGGTAAGGTTTAATTCATAATACTCTGGTAAAAACTAAAGATATTTATAAATAAACATGAAGATTATATGTTTTCTCTCAATTAATACATATTTCTTAATATTTATGCAAAATTATATGAAATTACAGCATAACCCATGCAGTGCCTTCCAGCGCATATATTAAGAAAATAAACAAATTTCCTCTCTAGATTAATTCATTAGTTGATAATGCAGCACTTTGCTGTATTTATTCCATGCAGAGTGTAGTGGCATACAATCTCAAATAGCCAACAATTCTAAAATACAGCATGCTGCCACTATAATTATAAAGATGGGCATAGTCAATGCAGTGTTTAATTTGATCTATTAAATTTTATATAATTCAATATTATATGCATGCGAATCTTTCTTAATAGAAGTGTTTTCTATGGCAATATTTAAAAAATCAATAAAGATAAAGAATTTAAATGAAAGCATGCAATAATAGGAGTATAATCAAGCCATTGCGCATGCATTCAAATAAGAAAACACTTATATTTATATTTCTACTAACAACACACAAACTATTATGCGAGCTATATTTAGATCCACTGGAATGCATAAAGAACTTCTCTATTCTAGAAAATGAAGAGGGCATTCTGAAAATAAATCCTGGGGGCCACTAAACTTTTTGGCTGTGCTTGTGTCTAAGCGG
Source organism: Nematocida parisii ERTm1 (assembly GCF_000250985.1). Classification (NCBI taxonomy): domain Eukaryota; kingdom Fungi; phylum Microsporidia; genus Nematocida; species Nematocida parisii. The sequence continues at coordinate 16,034 of NW_013524646.1, read as the reverse complement.
TGCAGTATAATGAACAACAAAAGACTCTTCCCACTGCATAAGGGGCTGGTACAAAAAGAGGATAATATACATACACCAAAATTAGATGAAAATTGTGTGGATAGCATATATACAAACACGCGCGCCCCATACAATGCAATTTCGTATATCAGAGAATTTAACACTGCCCTTGCATATATGTTCCCATCTAAGGAAAATTATCTCTCAATCCGTACAAACCAGGAAAGTTCATTTACTGAGTTTCTTAATCATAACCCGAAGTGAAGAAATACTCACTCAGAATTCTGGCTGTTCTTCTACTTCTAGCAGAAGGGTTGAAAATACCTGTACACTTTCTTGAACAAGATAACAACTTAGTGCTTGCTGTACCCAGTGATTCCATGTTCAATAATTCAAGCTATTTTATTAACATGGTGTATCAAAGCAAGTATTCTGGGGAAGTGAGCGGTATGCAGGTGAAAATAACCATAAATAATAGAGAAGCCGTCCAAATCATTAAGTTTTTTATAGCTGCTCAAAAAAGCAAGGATGTTAAAGAAACAAGACCATTTAGTGGCCCTTTTACCATGAGTGAAATCAGAACAGGAGATTTTATTCGCACACCCAGCTGGCTTATAAAAAGCTATATCTATGAGTACTTGGAGACTCTTTCTGATCTGAAGGATTTTATTGCGCAAGTGTATAGGAGTGTGTCTGTCTATATTCACAGTTTTTCTATAAACCAGAAAGAGGAAAAGAACCATGCAAATGTAGTCTACAATTATTTATTTCATAATAACCCGAAGGACAGTGACTTTGACGTATACATGAATGCTTTATTCCAAGTAGACAATATAATTTCTAAGTACAAGGGACTTCTAGCTGAGGGCGTAATGGAACTGGCACCCACAGTTGATTATTTTTATGTGAATACACCGCTATTTCAATATAGAAATTTCTATTACAATGCCTTTATTAAAAAGATAAAGCTTCTTTTTAGCACTTTATCTGCATGCTTTTTGTACGATCCAAAAAATCGAGTGTATAACACCACACACATTCCACGTCTGAATGTTTTTTTAAAAAGCGTTGATATTAATTCCCAAACTAGTTTTAGTTATAGTTCAGATGCGATATTGGGTGAATATATAGAGTCTGTGCACGATAGAATTGCTTTAATCTTCAAAAATGGCGATCTACTAGCAGCAGAATGTAAATTTGGTCTTTTTCAGCTTATGGAGTCGGTGCAAATGCTCACTAAAGTAAATGATAAAAATAATGATGAAACTATTCAGAGATTTTCTAAGGGGCTTAATGACTATAAGGGTGAGATTACTGACAAATTTATAGAATATGCGGAGAACTGCATTCTGAATATTCTTCTTAAATATTCTATTAACAAATGTTTATTGGTTAAGATTGAGCAGCCGGTTATAGGATATATTTCGCCATCCTCTCCTATAAAAGATCTGTTTTGCAATTTGATTTTAACTTATAGCGAATCTAGAAATAGGCAAACCCGCATTGCAATCACCCTAAAACCAGGAAATCTTGATGTTAGCACGAGCATAATTGGAAATACACCATCTATGCTAGGCATTCAATGCCTCAATACAATCAAGAAAAGTGTAGGTAGTCTGAATACTTTTCCAGGGAGTATGATTGCGCACTATATCACAATAGAACGAGATCGACTTCAGAACAGCACCCAACGATATAGAACTACTTGGAATGATATATATCAGTGCATGCCGAACCAGCATGAATCTTTAGATGCATTACTTATATACGGGGAAATATTTCTTAATTAATTTAAATATGTTTGAATTGAATAATAAAATGCCTTTATTCTATTACTTTATGGTAGATTTGAAATGTTCTTCTCTTTTTTTAATATTTAAAACTTTCAGATATTTTTATTTAATTGTGCATATACAAAGATATAATCCGAAATTCAATCTAAAAATCGATAATTTATATGCTATCTGTAATTCTTGAAATGAATCTCTACCAGTGCCATTGTTCTTATCCATTATAGATGTGTATACTCTGACATATAAGCTAATTGCATACAAGCATTTCTATCTAGGTATATCTAATCATGGATATATTAAAAAATTATTTTTAGATAGCAATGGCAGAAGAACAAAACATAAGAAGAAAATATAAAAATCACAAAATAGAGGTGGCTGTGTTCTGTATCGCTGGAGTAATATTTATAAGTCTTATATTGATATACCTAGACAGAACTATAAATAGTCATACACATGTTCCCATTCCTGACCCGAAAAACTCCTACTCTATCTCAAATATTAATAATAAAGAAGAAGGCCAGAATAAACTAGGCTGTATAGACGAGCCAGATAAAGATTCCGGTGCAGAATCTTCAGAAAAACTGGACAAAAACAGGCATTCTTTTTCTAGCGCGGAAAGACCTGCTCTAGAACATGTCCAGGATGTTCTTACAACTATTCAGGGTATGGAAGAGTTGGAGTGTGAAAAGATGGATATCCCAGTTGACATTATTTCTAATAAGGCTATTGAACCCGAAACTATAATAGCGCAAGTTATATTCTATTGTAAAAGAACGTTTTGGATGATTCAAAAAGCCATTATCGGCTATTAGAAGATTGCACATTATAATGTTTATAGAAAGTTAATTCTTAAGCTTTTTATATGCATAAAGAATAAAAGCATGGGGATAAGTAGTATAAAACAGAAAAAAATGATAAGTATAGAAATACTGCAGAGCTTTAAAACCAATTTACTGGCTTTTAATATAATAAATTATTATGACATTACTTTTTTCTTCTTACATTTGTCAGAGTGTCAGATTAAATTCTGATTGCATCTTTATTTCCGGTTATATCGGGTTATATATAATATTAATAAATCCTTAGGAGTTTTTGAGTATGCATTATTATAGAAATCCACTGCCAAACAAATTTATACCAAAAATATACATATAGTAATTTTGCTTCTTTATATGTGCTGACGTGCTCACGGGGAGGCATCGTTGCGGCCCGGATAGCATAGCCCAAGATAGATAGAGATAGTATTGAGAGATGCTCTTTATTATGATTATTAGAATATTGGGATGTGCGCAGACGCGGAGTCCTTGTGGCGCTACTGGCGCTGAGCCTTTTGGTAAATGTTTCCCGTGGTTCTCCCATCATTTGTTTGGGTGCGTGCTACTTATGTAGTCCAAAGTTGATCCGTGATTCTTAGATCCCGGCTTTTGTCACGGTAGGATCATCATGCAAGTAGGCGCATTGAAGGATTGGTCTTGGGCATGCGCGCTTGAGTGGTGGTGTCACCACATGTACTAAGCATCAAATGTTTTCTTTAAAGTAATTTCGGGTTATATGCATTGGTTTTATTGAACAAGCATACAGCTGTGCTTATATATACGTATTTGTTCATTTAATTTACTTTGTATGTAATTCCAGTTTCAAGCCTCAGTTTTAATTTATAGTTGCATGTTTAAACAATGCTTGAATTTCTGGCCTAGCACACTTGATCTGCTTCTAGTCTTTTTGTACAGGACTCAGAAGTATTCATTTTGTGCTTATATTATAACCAGAACTTCTGGAAGGTTTAGGATATTTAGCTGGAATATTGCGTTCTCCTGGGTTGGGCGGTTAATCATTTGATTTTTCTCCTTTATTATTTAATTCTAAAACGTTTTAAGGGCATGCAGCTTATTTTTACAAAGAAATCTAAAGTATATGCTAAAATGGGACTAGTTATGGTAGCAACTGTTTTTCTGTGCATATTATCATGGAAGGTTGTTTCGAGGTATAGACAAAAAAATTCACCAAAATTTAATTTAGACTCTAGCACTATAAACAACTTACAAAGAACTGATTTGGAAAAGCAGAACTCCTTATGTCTTTCTAATGATGGCACAGATGGATTAAATATAAAGAATTCTCCCTGCACCAGTACATTAGAGACCACAGACCAGAACACTACTAATGTTATAGAGAATCGGCCAGGCAAAAGCACTTCTGATAGTAATTTAAAAGATATCCCGGTTCCAACAAAAATGGATTCCCCAGAGCAAATAAGCAATGCCTCAGGAAACACGGAAAATTTTTTGAGTGAACAGATAGTATTTGATGATTTAGAGTGCTTTAATTTATTGGATGATAATATGGATTTTGATGTGCCAGAGCTATCTGTTATTCGTAAAAAGCTAGACGACTCTACTAAATCCTTGGAGTTAAGTGGTGGGTATATAAAAACAGCGACTGAACTTTTAACTGACATAAAAAGCAGCAAAGAAGATAAATAATTGAAATAACACAAAAGAACATACTGATTTCCAGACAGAAACACCACAAAATGCTCATTTCTAAAAACATTATTATATAGCATATTCAAGATATATATTTATACATGATTTTCTATTTTTATTAATACTTTATTGAATAGTATGCTTTCTACTTATAAGGCCTAGTATACTTGAAAATTTGATGGTTAGCTTTGGTGTGCTTTCTTTTTACTCGGTATTGTTGTGTCTGCTTATTTAACTGCCTCTATTGTTTTTATGTGGGTAGCCATACATTTTTATTTTTAATAGATGTTCTTTGCCAGAAAGAGTTTAAAGTGTACATTTTATAAAATGTAAACCGACTAAAGCACACTAAAATTAAAATTTAATTTTACATGATGTCAAATAATTCAAATAGATCTGTTCATCTCTATGGTAAATTAATAATTTCTTATAATAAAGGGATCAAGTTGGCTTTTAGAATTGTATATTAGCAAATTTTAAAATTTATTGAATTTCGGTATTAATTTATAGTAGAGATCAAATTTATTCAACAGAAATTATTGAGAAGTATAATTTTGATTTAGAGTAATACTTCTTTATCTATATGCAGAATAAATTTTAATTTAAAAAAATGAATGCTAAGGTAGAAAAGAGCAGTAAAACGGTTATTGTAGCAGACAGGCAGGCACACCAAGCTGCTAGACAGAAATTCCAAATGTTTGTTTTTTATTTTTTCCTATTAATAAAGTTAGTTACGGCGAGTAAAGTGGAGCATGTATGCCCAAGCATAAAAAATATAAAAGATTTCAAATTAACTAACATAAAGATTATAACAGAGGATGGTGAAATGGCAGTAAAGCCAGGAGGTCCGCTGTGTGGTCTTCGGGGCAGATTGGTTAGCATTGGCAATTACATAGAGAATCTAAGACACCTTTTCCCATATAATATAATAAAAAATCCATCAAATCTATGTGGGCCATTGCAGCAGGCAGAAGGATATAAGTATACTGCACACATAAAAACAGAATGCACGGGGTACAATAATGTACAGAGGACATATTTAGAAAAATTCTATAAAGTACTTGAAGAGCTATTTCCTTTTGAAAAAAATTACTTGCCTATAATTACAGAAAAATTAGACTCATTCTATGCATTTATAATAAAACAATATACAATGGAAGAAGGAGAGACTATTTTGGCAGCACTTTTTCTTCTAGCAGAGGGGGTTGATCTGGACATGAGAATTAATAGTAATATGAATGGGGATGTTTTTATTTTAAATACTTGCGAAAAGGACAGCCCGCTTAAAGAGTTTAATCTTAGTGTGGAAGATGGAACATCAGTGCGTAACTACGAAGAGGAGCCGCATAGAAAGAAGGCGCGTGTATGCTATAAAGCAGCTAAGGAAGTTATTATGTTTTTCATGGACACTAAGAGGTATAGAGAAGATAGAGCAAGTGCAGAACTGCAAATGGCAGAAACATACCAGGAGTTTGAAAAGGGCGGGTTTCTTTATACTCCAGAATTTCTTATACAGGCGTATGTTTATAAGCTCCTGATATTTCAAGAAAACAGGAGTCGATTTGTTAAAAAAGTATACTTTCTTCTCAACAATTATATAAATATGGCTATAGAAAATAGAAAGCAGGATGATGTGAATGCCTTGTTGTCCGTAAAAAATCGTCTTTTTAATAATGCGGATGAGAGTGCAATAGAAGAGAAGCTATGTTTAGAATTGGTTAAAGAGATTTTCGATTTAGAAGATGCGCGCAAACTGATGCCTTTCCATAACAAATATCAAATAAAGGCTGCTGTATTTTATATGCAGCCAGAGAAATCAAATGTTAATATAGATGCCACTACTAGTAATAACGAGCAGGGTGCTTCTGGCGGCTTAGATAGCAGGCCTCATTTTGTTAGTTACATCGAGTCTACCATACTGGGATTTTTTTGCTGTTGTTGGTATGATTCTAATAAGACAGAGTATATGGACATATGTCACACGAATGTGCTTCAAAGCTGCAAAGACTTCTTTTTCCGATACAAGGGGCGGTTTATGGTGGAAAATGAGAAAGTGTACTATGACTGGAATAGAGTGATAATGGATGTGAAAAGGAGCGGACGTACCTTATATATAAAAGAGTCTGGGCAGCTATGTTCTGGGCTACTGAACATATTAAGAGCAATTAGTGTGATAGCAGGCATATATAATGAAGAAAAACTCCATATTAAAGACCTTAAAAATATTATAAGCAGTAATAAACCTGGTGGTAAAGTTACATTTTATATGAAAATCCAAATCATACAGTATATAAAACATTTGCTCTTTAAAATATCAGGAAGTCATAATTTTAAAGTTTTGGACTTTAAGAATATTAAGAAAGAAATAATACATGGTGTAGAAGATATAACTGGGGAGTTAATCATTCAGCGACTGGGTTCTGTTTCGTATGGGTCAAATTTATTTTCTTGTATGCAAGGAAATATAACAATAAAAATAAACACCAATTATGCGACGATTGCCACGGAAAACAACAACTCGACCCTTTTGAATAAAAATCGGGTTGGTCGGCCTTCTATTTATAACTCGAAAAAACTACTGAATTTAGAAGAAAACATGTTTATGGGGTGTTTGATTGCTCACTACAAGCACTGCTTGATGGCCACTCCGCAGAGAATATCAATTGAAGTATCAAACAATATAGAGAGGTTCTGCGGTAGATGCGACAATCTTCTAGAACATATAAATATGTATATTATGAGCCGAAATTTTCTAAGCGTACAACACCAAATTGTGGTAGTCAAGGAAATATTATTGAATTTGATGAAATATAGTATACATGTTGAAATAACCAAATATTTTTTGTGTAATGTATTAGAAACACTTTTTATAACTAATGGGAACACATTGCAATATTATGAGTTATTTCCATATTTTATAGCTTTAAATGACACTCTGCCTTTCTTGAATAGGTATATTGATATATCTATGTATGTTAACACATATGATGGTACAAAAAAATATATAAAAGAAACAAAATACTTGCTGGAACGGCTGGCCAATATGCCAAGTCTATTGCCTTTATTCAATGTTATAATAAAGTGTGCTTCCCTATGTAAAGAGGGTGGTTCATGTTTTTTAAATTCGATACTATTCCATTTATCGACAGGGGAAACCATTAAAATAATATCAAAGATTATGTGCACAGAAGATTTTATGGACCAGATAAATCTAATATTGTCTATCATGAACAATTCGCACATATACCACAAAAATCATTCAAAAAAATTAAATACTAATACCTTTTTGGTATTTATTATTGGCGCACTATGCCAAAATAACAATAAGTACACTTTTTTAATTCCTGCTTTTATTAAAAAAATAGATATTAATGTGCCTATTCGTATAGATCAGGAATTTAAGGGGCTAAAGGAAAGAGATTATATAAAAAATATAATAATGCAGCTTAAAGAGCTTAATCGCTTTGAATTCCTCTTAAGCCACGAAGATTATATAAAAATATATAATTTCATTATCAATGCGTATACTTATTAAATCTAAGTATTTATTGGAGATGAACCAATCTTCTACTACTTATTAGAAAATAAGCAAGCCGGCATTATATTGAAGAGGTTTATATACGAAATATTCTGAATTGTATCAAATTCTTCTTACATAGAATGATCGTATCTACACAGACCCTTCTGTTTTCGGGTTTAAATTAACTATAAGATTGAGTAAGAGCTTAATCCATATAATGTTGGTGAAAAAATAAATATTTATGTCTTACATAGTTTATAAATAATTTAAATGGGAAACTACGATGCATTTGAATTTCTCTACTTCCTTATAAATTCCAAAGAGGTTATGGGTGCATAAAGAACGCATTTTGCAGATATTTAAATCTACTCTATTATTTTGTCTTAATATTCTAATGGGTGGAATGGAAATTCTAGTGTAGTAGCAATAGCAATTAATATTTGCATGTTTCTTTGTCATGATGTGCCATAAACAGTTTTAGATAAGTCTTTCTCTGTATTTGCCCCTATATAAGGGGGTTTAATATATTCCCAAATTATTAATTTTGTTGCCAACAAATTAAACCAAGATAGAATTTTATTAAACTAATTATTAATAGCCCCTTGGCAACAAATTTTAAATATATGCATTTATATAAGAGAGCTAGTATTTTTAGTAACAGTTATATGAGAAGACATGAAATAAAAAGTGGTAAAAGAACTGTGCACAGACTATTTTTATTTAATTATAAAACAGCCTGGATATTTATGAGTGTATTTTTATGCATTGCACGGGCAGAACTAACTTGGAACGCTGTGAACAACATAGAGAATATGAACATTGACAATCCAAAGTTGGGAAAGTTAGTAATTAATCCGTATAGCTCTATAGGCCCAACAAAGCAGCACTTACAGGACTTACTAGAATATATGTTTAGGCTGCGGATGCTTTCTATGCGGGTTAAGACGAAATTTAGTGTTTCCGCCAAACAAGTTGATAAAACTGCTATTTTTGAATATAAAGATCGAAAATACGACGAGGATATTGCAAATCAAAATGTAAGGGAATGCTCAGATTATACACAGAAAGAAGAGAATCTTTGGGATAAAGCGTATTTACTAAAATTCTATAAGGTGCTTCTTAAGATGTTTCATTCTATGGATGGTGTATTATCGATAAAAACAGAAAAATCTGATTCATTCTATAATTTTATAACTAAAAAGCTTAGTAAGGAAGATGCCCATACACTACTTGCATCTTTATTACTGCTTTCAGAGGGAGTAAATACTTTAGAGTCTATTGAAAAGTTTAAAAAAATACTAGAGAAGCCGAGCAAAGGGCCAATTGCTTCAGGACCAAAGAACAGCACCCAAGATACTACTACAGGCACCAGCAAACAAAATTATGAAGGTGAAAATATGCCAAGAGGTGCTTCTACTGCTATTAATGCAGAAGAAGATGAATCAAACAATATCACTGCCATTGATGAAGATTTTGGGAAAAAAGAGCCGCTTATTGTGCTCGACTTTTTTATTTATGCTCAGGATCTTTCGCACTTTGCGTTGGTTGACATTAAAAAGATGACCATTGGCGAGAAATACAACACTGGGATGTTTTTAGAAACGCCAAGCTTCCTTATTCAGTCATATATATACAAATACATATGCAAAGTAGAGGATATGGAATATTTCATTCAGATATTGCATGATCTTCTTTGGGAGCGAAGTTCACATAAGAAAGACACTACTCCAACCAAAGACCAGGTAGATGCATTGTCTATTTTTAACAGTTATTTTGTTAGCTTGGAGTCCCCTGAATACAGTGAAATAGCAAAAGTGAAAGAAGCATTTACTTCTATACAAAATAATTTGGATTTAGAAAAAGAAAAAAAGGAGACTGTAAAGCAAAATGATACATCCAGTAAATCCATAGATACAAATGATGAAGCAAATAACCAAAATAAAGAAGCCGAGAAGCAAAATGGGGAACCAAAAGAACCCTCAGCAGAAACACTAAGAAACTTGATTAAATTCAAGAACATTAATCAAAGTATTGAATGTTTAGACAAAAACTCATATTTATTCCATATGTTCAAAGGATACGAAAAATTTCTATTGTTTTCTTTTAGCGATATTGAAATGGAGATGGAATTGTATAAAAAAAAGACGTCTATAGATAACCCGGAAAATAGCATAGAGCTAACAAGGATTATTTTAGATCCCCGCCTTAAGTCTTATAGATATTTAATGAATGTATTTGTATTTCTACTGGTGCATTCTCTTGAATTAAATCTACGAAAAGAGAGTGGGGTTGTTTGGATGATGAAGAACATACTGGGTAGTATGCATTTGCACCCAGAAAAGCTAAATATTGACTTTTTCTGCATTTTAGTTATTATTGAGAAAAAATTGGAATACTTCAAGGGGATCATTGAATTTGAAAACAATATGTGCATTGAATATTATATAAAACCATCAGTTATACACTGGCTTATTTTGTATTTTATACAGAGAAATGCAACATGTCCTTTAACTAGCATTCTTTCAACAATTTTAACTATAAAAAAAGATAAAAGTGCAGTATATACGCTAGATGACATATTAACGACAGACAGCTGGAACTTAAATTATGCAATTCTTGATCAGCTAACCAAGAGTGACGATAAATTTGAGTATATTGATCGAATTATAAGATATATGAGGCTAACAAATACTTTTGCTTATAGAGGGCATGCAACTTTTTCGGATATAAATAACATGAATCTTGTTATAATCATGCTGGCCTGCAATCATGATGAAAAAAAATTTGGTTCAATTATAAAAAAATGCTATAAGGAAATATTTGTTCAGAAAGGTATAAAGTTTAATCTGGTTAAATGGAATAAACATGGATATTCATGTAAACCGGCGATTGATTATCTAAAGAGAAATGAAAAAGATATTTTCAATCAAAAAGAAGACCCAAAGGATTGTAATAAGCACGAGTGTATTCTAGTTATTTATGGCGAGTCCCCAAAAAATGACGAGGATCGCATCAAGTGGAATGAACAATGTGAAGACAGTGAAAATTCTGAAAATAGTAAAGACAGTGAAAATTCTGAAAATAGTGAACAGAGTGAAAATTCTGAAAATAGTGAACAGAGTGAAGACAGTAAAAATTCTGAAAATAGTAAAGATAGTGAAAATTCTGAAAATAGTAAAAATAGTGAACAAAGTGAAAATTCTGAAGAGAACAAAGAAATTAAAGAGATTAGAAGTAATCCAGAGCTCCTTAAAAAAGTGGTGTTTAACCATTTTCATGATATAGAGTAATTTCTGTCTAAGTGCTAATTAGTCATAATTTATTAAAAATTGAAATTACTTATATCTTACAATACATTGTTTTTATAACTTCTACTTACATATAACCCAAATTTCAGAAATTAGACAAGATTTTTAGTTTTATACAATGAAAGAAGCAGAATGTATTTACAGAATGTTACTAGTGGAATATGCATTAATAATAAAAAGTAATTTCTAAGAATTACAGGCCATTCGTAAATTTTAACTTTTATAATTCATAGTACGTATTTATAGACTGCAATTCCAATTTAATTTATACTAGATTTTCAGGTTATATGAAATTTTAATATGTCATCTATTTTTATATTAATCCGAGTGCAGTATAGAGTAATTAGTCTAATAAACATTGTCTTGAGTTAATTTGTTGCTAAAAATACAAAAATACTTAGAAATTTTACAAAATAAGCAAATATTTTTAATTTTAAAAACTCATGCAGAAAGGTGATTTCTTAGAGAAAGTCATTATGATACTTTAATGTTTGTTGAATTTTGAATATGTATTTATATATCGTATGATTAATTTAATTTATACTGTCATGTTTATGCAAATATTCAGATGACTCATATATTACGATACTAATATTAGTCTTAGTATACAACGCAGAGTTCACAATATATAACAAGCTTAAAAATAAAGAAGTTCCCTGGGCCATATAAAATCAAATTATGATATACTATAAGTAACACGCATAAAGAAATAGATTAATCGTTTAAGTGGTGCTTATTTATAAACATGTCTGTATAAATTTTAATATAAGCACTAGGGATTAAATTAAAATTATTTCTTTCTTGCACAAGTTCGGGTTATATTAGAATAAGTGAACTATGCATAATTTATAAAAAAAATACTATTTATGGCTTACAGAATATATTTAAACTGTCAAATAAAACTATAAATATAAGTTAAAATTTAAAAAATTATAAAAATGAAGAATTACAAAATATCAACTAGAAGAATACTAGTATCTCGATATAGAGAAACATTTCAAAATAGACAATACTCTACCTATACTTATCTATTTCCTACACTCTTATTACTTGTTATGTGCTGTGTATTTGCAGAATCTGACCCAGATGTGCCCAAAGATGCATGCAGCTCTAAAGATACTTCTGAACTAGAATTAGCTAAGAATAGCGTGACAATAAACTTATATGGGCCTCTAAATCCAATTCTGTGGAATCTAAACAGAAAGACTCCTCTTATAACAAATATGAGGATGCTTCTATTGTTTTTAGAGCAGAATAAGGATATGCACAATCTATATATTAGTGCAAATTCTACTGTGGAGAGTATGCCTACTCCGCCGAGTACTCAAAAAAAGTCTAATTATAAAAACACTTTTACATGTTCTTATAAAAATGATTCACTACTTGGCTGGTATGTAAATGAGCTTCTAAAGACATGGTCTCTAATGTTTCCTTCCATGAAAGACACAGAATGCATAAAAAGCTCTGATAAAAATTCCTTTTATAGCGTGCTTGTGAAAAACTCAAAGGAAAAAAACGACTATATGTTCCTTGCCTCGTTACTACTTCTTTCAGAGGGGCTGCCCATTCCTTTGTATATTCAAAAGAACCCTAGCGACACAGTCATATCTCTAAAGTCCCCAAAACACTCTACAGATATTTTTAAAATTACTTTAAATACATCACAGCTAAATAACCAGCCGCACGATGTTATAAAGATAGTTGAATTTTTCATAGATAATCAAAAAAACAAAGACAATCTACACAGTCTATTCTTAGACCCATGTCTATATAAAGAATATAAAACCGGAAGGTTTATGCACACGCCGCATTTTCTTATACACACATATATATTAGAATACGTGTCTCCAAATGATGTATCTATCTTTAATAACATAGTGCATACGATTTTAGCTCTTAATAAAAGAAACACACCAAACTGCAGGTATACAAGAGTATATAATAGGTACTTTAGAAATCTGACAGATAAGGAAAAGGAGCTGCCATCTTCTAAGCCACTGAACTGTAATTACTCACTTTTAAGTATAGTGTATTATATAGATAGCTATTTTATCGTGGACGGCGTGAAAAAGCTATCTACTGAGAAAGCAGATGCTCTTTCTAAAATCAGCACATTTATTCAAAAAACAAAGAATACCATGCCTTTCTTTTTATTGTGCCGTAGCATAGACTCAATGGTAGACAATCCATTTTTTAAGCAGCGTGTTCCTTTGATATACAACCACGATATGCTGTATTCAGAGGATAGCATAAAAAACAATCTGTCTAGCTTTTTCTTTAGCACATTATTTACATCACCCGAAAATATCTTAAACCAGGCGTATGAAATACTTCTATATGCTATGAAAGAGAATCTGCCTATTGAGAGTGTTAGTGTTCGGCTTGTCCGTTTTTTGCTACAGTATGGGTTGTCTAGCAACATGAAAAAAGACCATCCAGTTTTTTCTCTTCTGCTGCTATTTGAGAAAATAGAAGCTAAGCAGCACGCTAGCCTAGAGCAGCCCTTTTCGTGTTGCAAAATAGACAAAATGACTCTGGAAGACATATGCACGGTATTTGAATATCTTTTGAAGAAAAAAAATCCTGATTTACTCTGCTTATTTATTTGCCACTGTGCAGAACATGTTGCCCCATCCTTTTCTCCTATAGATATCCTTATTACTGGTGTAAAAGACGAAAATAGAATAGATTTTGTCAAAGTCCTAACAAAAGATGGAAAAACCATGGAGTATATTATGCGCACAATAGAAGGCATTGAAAATTTGACTGATGATGCTTCTCAGATAGAAAAAGTAGTACAAAACCTATTAATGACAATAATTGGCCTGTCTTATACCACGGACAATGCTTTCGATAATATTATGCAGGAGTGCTTTGTTCTGCTAGAAACAAAATATATCAAATGTGGTGTGGATGCATGCAAAATTAGTGACCTTTCTTTGCTTATCTCTATACAAAAGGTTTTGAATCAAAAGGAGAGTCTTTTTGGCAGTCAGGAGAATCCAGCATGCTTCAACAAACTAAAAGGCCTGCTTCCGGCATATAAGAATACAATAGAAAATATAATTTTAGAAAAAACCCAAGATGAGATCATTTCAATAATAACCCACGTGATATGGCAGGTAAATGAAAATAGGGCAAAAGGGCTAATTTATGATTTAATCGACTTTCTGAAAAATTTAGAAGATAAGCCTATTGATACGATCTGTCCAAAATACATATACAAAATGCTTGGACCGCCAGATATCTGTAATGATTTGTATGATGGCTCATTAAAATATCTCTATCTGTTTAGCTCAGCAGACCGTTTATATAACAATATTGTTGCTAAAATTTATAAGATAATTGAGTATTTACCAAAAAAGAATGATGCTAAAAAAGGCACATCTTCCTGCATTCGGATTAATTCTTTAATAGACCGGGCAAGTTCAATTTGTTCCTTATTCAATACAACCAGCCAGGATTTTAAAGTACTAAAGAAAGAAATAATGGAAATTCAAAATATAGGAAGACTAAATAATATTTTGGATAGGGCGCATGCATTGGCAAGAATTTCAGATGAAGCAAACACAATAGTTAATGACTTTTTTGGGTTTAATATATACGCATGGTCGTATATTTCAGAATTTTTGTTGCCAAAATCAGTTTCATTTAGGCGTGATAAAATACATAAAATTCTATCTGGGCTAAAAAAAGGTATAAAAACGTTATTAGAATATAATACAAACAACTATGCTGATTTGGATGATCTTATGTACGCCCAGAAAGTCATCATGATTGATTCTAATATTATTAAAAGCAGCAAAACTATAAATGTCTATGCTAATAAGTTATATTTCAAATGGTTTAATCCTATAAAACAAATTAAATACACATTAGACAAGGAAAAGGAATCCTCTAACCCAAGCTGCTTAGAAAATTAAATTTTAAGCATATTCTAAAATATTTAAAAAGACAAAACACCCGCTATACGTTGTGGAACTGTTTCTACTTAACTCGACTAATTTCTATTGAGTTCTATTTTATAGTAGACAATTCCAAATTTATCCATAGAAGTTTATTATAAAAAGCATTTATTACATACACGCCAATCTGGCTCAAAATATTCTAAATTCTAGCTTTAATAAACAAATAGATAAGATAGCTTTATTTATAATTCAGTCTTTTAGTATCTTAATACTTTGTAATAATTGTTGCCAACAAATTAAAACCAAGATAAAATTTTATTAAACTAATTATTAATATATAGCCCCTTGGCAACAATAATATTAGAATTGAATACAACTATTTCTATAATATATAAATTACAGAGCATAATATGCATAGTGTTCAGTAATATGCCTCAATTTGACTCAATGCTTAAACATAATTGATTTTAAGTATAATCACTTGATTTAACTTTTTGTTATCTATGAATGTGTTCTGTTTCTTTTTGCTTCTCTCTACTTTTTATTGCTTCTACTATTCTAAATTATTTTCTTTTTATTTATATAAAGTGTACACATTATAATAAAATAATTTATCCTTTGCCTACAATAATAATAAAATAATTTATTATTGCAGAATAGAATATGCACAGAAAGAAAGCCCATGGGCATGGGATATGCATGTGCGGCCATATGCCTGCGTACACACCAGAACCCGTTCGATCTCTGAAGTTAAGCGCGTGACAGCTTTGATAGTACTGCGATGGGAGACCGCGTGGGAACACAGAGTGCTGCACTTTTTGTTCTTTGCCACTCTTAAGAAAGCAGTAATCGCAGAGTAGTACTATGCATTATTATAATAAGAGCGCGCTAGCATTAAATGAAACCAATAGTAGTGCAAGTAAGTTTGAGCCATTTAACATTAAAGAAACAATAAGGCCACCGGCTGTAGTATAAAAGAAGAGTACGGCAGAGAACAATAAGAGTGTATGCCTAATTTG